>NW_023416348.1:0-45473 GCF_014108235.1 Myotis myotis | reverse complement strand
GCCCGTGTGCAGTGAGTCCCTGTGAGATCAGCAGTCCCCCACACTTAGCCGGTGGTGCTGGACTCAGCTGTGCAGGCAGAATCACACATAGACCTTCTGACCACTTTGGAAGAGGGCCCACCAGGACCGGAGGCGTTAGCCCAGCAGGAGAGGGGCTTGTCTGTGTAACCTCCCCAGGTTATTTTACGTGGGGCCACAGCAGAGACCCACTGCCCTCTCCAGTCGGGGCGTCCTTACCCTTATTTATTTATTCATTTTTTTGAGGAGAATTCTTATTTTTATATGTACTTTATTGACTTCACAGAAAACTGGAGACGGAGCGCGAAAGAGAAACGCCAATGATGAGAACCATTGATTGGGCTCTCTCCTGGACACCCCGCCATTGGGGATGGAGGCCACAACTGGGACATGGGCCCCAACCGGAAGCCAACCATAACTGCCTGGTTCTGGTTCATAGGTTGACACTCAGCCACTGAACCAGGCCGGACCAGGCTCGGGTGCCGGTGAAACTGCTTGTATCAAGAAAAGAATGGTATTGCTGGGTTAGTTAGCTTCAAGGTATTCTTTGAAACTATTGGAGAAGTTGCTAAGAACTGATAACTGAAAATTTGAGAATGACTTTTATGACCTAATGGAACCCATTTTTTTCTTTCAACCCTATGCCAAGGATGTGCTTACTGATTTGAGAGAGAGAATCATTGATGTGAGAGAAAAGCATCAATTGGTTGCCTCTCATACACACTCCCACTGTGCCCTGACCGGGATTTGAACCGACAGCCTTTCCGTGTAGAGAATGATGCTCCAACAAACTGATCCACACTGACCATGTCGTGGAACCAATTTTAAAAATATATATATATTTTATTGATTTTTTACAGATCAGGAAGGGAGAGGGATAGAGAGTTAGAAACATCGATGAGAGAGCAACATCAATCAGCTGCCTCCTGCACACCCCCTATTGGAAATGTGCCCTACAACCAAGGTACATGCCTTGCCCGGAATTGAACCTGGGACACTTCAGTCCACAGGCCGACGCTCCATCCACTGAGCCAAACTGGTCAGGGCATGGAACCAATTTTTAGGAAGAAAACTTTGTTACTCCTAACCTTTGTGCATATCCGTGGTCCAAAATACAGCTCAGTCCATGGGAGTTCATGGAACACCTTGATGACTTGGCGTTGATTGAATGAGATGCAATGTGTGCAATGTGCTCATCACTGTGCCAGGCTTGTGCTCACTCTTCTGTGGTTTCAGTTGGCCTCATCCTGTTTTCTATCTCATTCTTATGTATTTTCCTTAAAGTAGCTCTAGGCTCATAAAGTTTGCATCGTTTCTCTAAAATGTTGGCCCTGAAAATTGGGAGCAGAGAGTTTCAAATTTTATCATCCAGTTAATATCTCATTGCCATAAATTCATCAATTCAACTGGTCTTGAATCTTGATTTGCATAATGATAACGAAATAATTTTCAATATATCAAGACTCCTTAAATTATATGTTATTTGCTGTGTTCTCAGTTCAGGTCACTGCATCTATAAATTTGTTTCCAGGTTAGATCACATTTGTTGGATATTAATTTAAATCCCACAAATGAAGGCGGTTAGATTTATGGAATAGCTTCTATACGAGGAATTGATTGAGGTAGTTATGAAAAAGTAACCCCTTTAGGTGGAATTTTTTTTTTCATTTTTGTTCTTTTGTTTGGGGGCAGGAATAGACTATTGGGGACTCGCTATGATTACAAGGAATATTAATGGTGCTCTGTTAACCGTGATTGTTCTGTTCTAACTAGAGAAAGCACGTTCTAATGTGGTGGAGAATTGTCCGCCCTGGGACATGGGAGCTAACAAGGGAATGCAGGCCACCCTTCTTTCCTGGAATGACCTAGATCAGCAACCTCGTTGGCTGTAATCTGGTCCAGGAGCCAAAGCTCTCTGCCAACCCCCAGCCCGAATTGCCTGTAACCTGTAACCACTATACCTTCCTACTTTCCTGGGTCTGAAGTTTCTACTTTCCCATGGGATCTTTTTCCTTCTACCCAAGATAAGCAGCTGGCTTATGTGCACCGGGGGGCAGGGGGTAGAGCAGACGTTTGTGAGTGACCTGCTGCTCTCCCCTTCTGCTGCATTCATGGAATAAACGCTCATACATAAGTCAACCCTGTCTCTGCTTCATTGGCTCAAGGAGTGACCAGCAGCCCGGACCCATTGCTTGTCCAGTTTCACTTTCAGTAATTTTATTTTTTAATATATTTTATTGATTTTTTACAGAGAGGAAGGGAGAGGGATAGAGAGTTAGAAACATCAATGAGAGAGAAACATCGATCAGCTGCCTCTTTCACACTCCCTACTTGGGATGAGCCCGCAACCAAGGTACATGCCCTTGACCAAAATCGAACCTGGGACCCTTCAGTCCGCAGGCCAATGCTCTATCCACTGAACCAAACAGGTTAGGGCTTCAGTAATTTTATAACAGACATTGGAGCTGGATAATTCATCTAAATGCTAATCAGTACTCCCCCCCCCCACCCCATCTAAGTCCAAAGATTTCATCTACTTTAAACAATTTACATTTATCTTAAATTAAGAATGAGTTTTTTTAATTAACCCAAGTAAAACCATTACTAGTTTAGAAATAATTGATTGACAGCCTAAATGTTTAAATTCTGTTCTGAGGGTGCCTGTATATTTGTTCTCTAAATGTCTTTCTTGCATGTGCTAATTTAGTATTCCTTGCACAGAAAGCTATGTACAAAGTCCTTTTGTTAAAATATATTCCAGTCTGGCCGGCATGGCTCAGTGATTGAGTGTATCACTATGACCCAGGAGGTCACTGTTTAATACCTAGTCAGGGCACATGCCCGGGTTGGGGGCTCGATCCCCATTATGGGGCATGCAGGAGGCAGTTGACCAATGCTTCTCTCTCATCATTGATGTTTTTCTCTCTCCCTCCCTCTCCTTTCCCCTCTGAACTCAATAAAGATACATTTTAAAAATAAATAAATAAAGTATTTTTCAAATATACAGCTTTACATTGTTCATTTTTCTTATAAATTACACATTAGTGAGTGGTCTGCCAAATTGTTTTTTAGGCAATTGACTGGTGGACTTCAGGGGTTCTTATGTATGAACTATTGACAGTCAATGGGGAGAATTCCCGAGCTGGGCTCTCTAGGTAAGACTTCACAAAATAAAATGAATGTGTTGTTCCCTGAAAGGAACGGATCAAATTTCTGTAATGTGGCAGATGGCAAAAAATAAGTTTTTGAAACGTGGATAGACATATCAGAATGAAGTGGTTAATTTCCATTTACAGTGGTATAGGATCAATACATATAACCTTTATGTTTCTTTATATTTTATGTGCCAGCTAGATCTTAAGCTTCATGGGGAGGGTGTCCTAATTTTTGTGTATTCCAAAGCAGTTAGCATGGGGCATGAGCCTCTGGCAGAGCTGTTTAGAATGCGGGGCCTGAGCAGTTTGGTTGGGGGGCCATGGAGACAGTGGAATGTTTGGTGCGGAGTTGGTGGGCGTGGAGTCGGTGGGCGTGGAGTTGGAGGGTGTGGAGTTGGTGGGTGCGGAGTTGGTGGTGCGGAGTTGGTGGTGCGGAGTCGGTGTGAATCGTCAGTGTGTGAAGAGTCGGTGTGAAGAGTTGAAGTGAGAAGAGTCGGTGGTCGTAGAGTCGGTGAGTGCAGAGCCTCTTCCTGTGTGAGAAGGGACTGTCCCTGCCACCCCCTCGGGGCTCTTGTGAGGAGTGAATGTGCAAGGACAGAGGGCACCTGGCGCAGGGCCGGGGATGGGCAGAGAGACGGTGCCCAGGTGACTCCCGAGTCTGTGAGCAAACCCTTCCCGCTGCCAGGCTTTGACCAGAACCGTGTCCACTGGCGGCAGGTCCACGGCTTCCCTTCTACCAAGAACCTTGGGTTCTGGCCGGTGCGGGAAAGTGAACACGAGATGGAAAAGCAGGAGCTACTGCCCACTCCCAGTTGTTAGAACTGTGCGTGGGGCCAGCCTTGGAAAACTGCCACCGAGAGAAAGGGTCCCATCCCCTGTATGCGTGTTCCCACACTGTGAAGGCATTCAGGGGAGACTCAGACCCCTAGGACACCCAGTGGTTCTGGAAGGGCTCCTGGGGCGGGAGCAGAGATGAGGGGAAAGAGCTGACCGGCTCCGCGTGTGTGCTGGGCCCTGGGACCGGAATAGGCCCCGCGGACTCCTCCCCTGAGGGGGCCTGCGAGGGACCAGCCATGCGTCCCACACCCAGCATGTGCCTGACACCCAGGGGCCCATAGTGCTGTTTGCTGTGCCTTAGCCCTCATTTCCGGGAAACTGCCCAGAGCTGTTGGTTTTCCAAGAGGCTGTGTGTGACCTGTTCACATGGCAACTGGGTGTTGAACAAAAACTCACCCAAACAGCCATTTATTTCCAGCTCCCTGATCAGTGGAGTGACTGTGGAAATGATAGGCCAAGGCTCAGCTCTCACACCCGGGATAGACCTTAGCCCCACCCCTTCCTTCTTTGGGAAATGGGCTCAGCGAAGTCCCACACCTATCAGCAGGTGCACTTGAACAACCAGACGAGGCTGTACATGTCAGACACTCTTGCATCATGTGTATAACAGATGGGGGCAGCTTTAGGTTTATGTGGTGCCCTACTTTGATTTTCTGCCACTGGGCTGGGGCTGTTGCCGACACAGTGACCTGCTGACAGGAAGGGTCATTTGCAAGCTCAGCGGCTTAAATGGGCAACACTTAAGGCCCTCAAAACAGACAGGGCCTGCCCGGTTCGGCCAATGCCCAGGTCTCGTACTCCATGCCCAGGAGTGGCCTGTGGGAGGCAGGTGATCAATGATTCTCTCTCATCATTGATGTGTCTGTGTCTCCCTCTCCTTTGCTCTCTGAGATCAATAAAAGTATATTTAAAAGAAACGTACACATACACACAAACACACACACTCTAGAGGACCAGTGCACCAATTCGTGCACAAGTGGGGTCCCATGGCCTGGCCTGTGAGAATTAGGCTGAAACTGGCTCTCTGACAGCCCCTGAGGAGTCCCGGATTGCGAGAGGGCATAGGCGAGGCAGTGGGGACTCCATTGGTGTATGATCAGTGCGGGGAGGGACACAGGAGGTTGGCTAGTGGTGAGGGACCATAGGAGGGCCCAAGGGCATGTCAGGCCTGTCTAGTTCAGTCCCAATCAGCCAGACCCCAGCAGCAAGCCAACCAGCCAGTTGCAGCGTCTGCCCCCCAGTGTCAGTGCACGTCATAGCAAGCTGTTGAGTGGCCTTAGCATATCATTCGTGTATTATGCTTTCATTGGTTGAATGGATGACCGGACACTTAGCATATTAGGCTTTCATTCTATAGGATGTTAAAAAAACCAAACAAACTGATAGGGCCTGAGTGCTGTGTTGCTTTCTGTAAGGATGGATGTAGGTGGGTGACTGGCAATAAGGGTCTCTGCTGGCAACGAGGATGTGGGCCGAGCTGTGATTTGGGAGTCCCTACGGCCTTTCCAAGACATGGTAAACCAGCTAAGGGGCCTGAGAGCCGCCCGTCCTCCTGTCACCTGCTTTACAGCCCTGTGCTGTGCGTCACTTTGCTCAGACACCACAGAGGCCTCATGGGTCTTCATCACCTACCACTGGGTCAGCATGTCTTTTAGTGGCTGTAGGTCTCCCAGCGGGACCCTGTGTTGGAGTCCCTTCTGTGCAGCTGTGCTCTAGGAAGTGAGCAGGTGCATGGAGGCCCTTCATCCTGGGGAATGAGGGTAGCTGCACTGGGGCGGGGCAGGCCAGCGGGTTCCATGGTGTGCATCTTCACCCACCCCTCTTCCTGCACTAGGATCGTGGACACATCCCCCAGCAGTTCCTTGAGGAGCTGCTGGGGGACATCATGGCCCTCGAGGCTGAACAGGTCCAGAGGAGGAACCAGCCCGCCCACCTGAGCTGGGACCTGGAGCTGCTGATAGAAGGTAGGCAGCAGCCCCTGGCACCGGGGAGCCAGCCTGGCTGTGGCTTCTCCCTCACCCAGGGAGCTGAGCCCTTGGCTCTGAATCTCCTGGGTCAGCCCACCCTCAGCCCAAGTCAGTAGGGTGTGATTCAGGGGCCATTTGGGACCGTTTCATTGCCATTCTCCCCAAGGGGAACATGAGGGGCCTGGCAGCCTTGAAGTCAGGACATGAACTACAAGTAAGTGTTGCCAGATTTCTCAGCGCCCGTGCGGACAGTCCCGGGAGCTTCCAGGTGACAGCACACTGACCCCAGAGGCTGTCTTAGATCTGTCCGTGGGGGATTGAAAGCTCTGGATGGCAGGGGCTTCCCCAGTGCTCACTGACCTGCATTATAACAGAGGCCTGGGCTGATTGCCTCCGTTCCTGTCATCCCCGGGCAGATGGGTGCTGTCTGCTCTTTGTCTCCCTGGGCAGGGGCTGCTCAGTGACCTCTCCTCCCGAAGGACCTCACCCACGGGTGGCAAGTACTCGACACACGCGCCCCCGATCCTCTACCCCCAGCAGACCTACTGGCCAATTACCATGCCTCCCACTCCCCAGCTGAGCCCCCCAGACCCCCGCACTCTGACGGCTGGCCCGGACCATGCCATGTCTTTGCCGACTCTGTGAGTCTCTGAAATCCTTGACTTGACAGTCAGGTTAGAACTTGGCAAAAAGTGGTTCCAGCAGTTCCACCGTCTTGAACTTCTGCTTTGGCCCCTCCACGGTCACCTGCCTTCTTCTTAAGCTCTGGGTGGCTCCCCTACCGGACCCCAGCTGAGCCAGCACAGGGGCCACAACCAACAGCGACAGCAGCTTGTGAACGACACCCAGCTGACCATCCCCGGCCCTCACACCTAGGCCTCGGGGTGGGGGGGTGGCCGTCTGGGTGGATGGTCCTCTCGGGGCCAGAGTCAGAGAGGGGAAGTGGAGGCCCTGGAAGCTGGGCTCTGACTCCACTTTGCTCTTCAGCCTGCACGCGGATCATCGATTTGGAGGAGAATACGGGTACCCTCCAGGGCACAGTAAAGACACTGCAGGAGGAGAACCAGCAGCTCCGGAAGGAGGTAACAGTGGGTGGTGTCCGGAATATACGGGCAAGCCGGTGGCCAGGTGTCCCGTGGGGTGACAGGTTTGGGGTTTGCTTTCAAGCCAAGTTCACTGTGTGACCTGACTGTGGCACGGGCTGGGTCTCTGGCTCTGCAGGTGGCAGAGTTGGGGACCCAACTCACCCAGGACAAGGCCAACAGCCAAAAGGAAGAGCTGGAGGGAGAACCCCCATCTAACATCGCCAACACCGTGAGGCCCTCCAGGGCCACACAGGTAGGCCCTCCAGAGCGCATGCCCCCCTGGCGCCCCCGCCTGCCCGAGGGGGCCTCCGGGATCACAGCCGTGTCCTGGTCATGGATCAGTGACTCCTGGGTGACCAGTGCCCTCGCTCAGCTGCAGCTCAGACCAGCAATTCTCAGCCGCTGCCGGCCGTGGGGGCAGGTGTTGCCTCCCAGGGACACTGGCCATCTTGGTGGTGGTTGACAGGACTGGGGGGAGGAAGAGGGCGGTGCTGCTGGCTGTGCCGGGCAGATGGTTGTTCCGTAAATATCAGGGTCAGTTGGCTGCTAGTGTTGTTCAGATCTTCTGTATCCTGACTGATGTTCTATGTACTTTTTATTTTTCTTTTCTTTTTAAAATATTTTTATTGATTAAGTTATTACATATGTGTCCTTATCCCCACATTACCCCCTATTGGTGGGGGCAGAGAACTCATGCGCTCAGCCCCCTGTTGTCCGTGTCCATTGGTTAGGCCTATATGCTTGCATATAAGTCCTTTGGTTGATCTCTATGTACTTTTTAAAAAATAGGCTTTTACAATGGGTCACAGGGGGCAGCCAAGGAGCTGATCCAGAGAGCGGGCATCCTGTGCCCCTAAAGGTCCCGTGTGTGGAGAGGGTGCAGGGCTCCCGTAGCACCATGTGCTGGTCCGTTCATGCCGTGGGCCCGGCCAGCGCAGTTCCTTCAGTGCTGGGAGAACCGCACTCAGCACGGCTGGTGCTGCCTGCCCCGAGGGTCCCTGCACTTCTGGGGTCTGCACTTGCCCTGCTCTTGGCCCCTCACTGCGTGTGGGGGTGCAGGGATGCGGGGTCGTTGGCTCCCCGGGGCCTTTACCCAATGAGGCATCCTCACCTTTTCCCTCTGGGCAGGAGGAACCTTCCAGTCTGGGCCCCCAGAACCAACAGGGGGCCGAGGAGAGGGAGCTGGGGGAGCAGGAGAAGCAGCTGCCAGAAGTCCAGGAGGCCCTGAAGCAGGAGCAGGAGGCCAAGGCCCTTGCCGCCGCCGCCGCCGGAGAGAACAACGGAGAGAAGGAGAGGCTGCAGCAGGAGCTTCAAAGGTAACCGCCCTGCCCCTGCAGCGGCATCTGCCGCGTTTCATTCACACCAACTCCCTCAGCTCTCACTGAGCTCAGCTCAGGTGAGTCCCCTGGTAATGGTGCCATTTCACCCGCCCTGTCACAGTCACAGCTGATGGTCAGGAGGGAAGGGCCTCCAGCTGGTGGCTGGGATGGAGCATCGTCCAGGTGTGGGTGACCGCCCCTCCCACATGGATGATGGTGATGACTGTGTCGGGCACGGGCATCTTCATCCTCTCTCACCAGCCATTCCAGAAGGACATACGCTTGCTCCCCGTCATTCCCGCGTTCCCTGTTGGCGAACTCACCTCCTCGCTGAGATGCGCTTGTCACCCCCCATCGGTCTCCATGGCCTGTCAGGGGCCTGTCCATAGGGCGAGATCCTGGAATCGCCTGGTGTGCACATTTGCAGCTGCGGTTGAACAAGGCCTCTGATTCCTGCCTGTTTCAGCTCTCACACTGCACACGAGCGTCCCTTTCACAGTCCATTGAGTGCCATGGAGTCCTCTTCTCCTGCTTTCTGGTGCTGTTGGCTGTGAGCATATGACGCAAAGCGTCTTTTTATCTTGATTGGTTGACAGAAATGTGGCCAGAGACTCACAGGAACTGGTGGGGACAGTTGCAGTATACACTGCTCAGTGCTCGCGGGGGCTCCATAGGACATTATACCGCGAATCCTGAGAATTGACTGCGTTTTTATCCTTCTTTTCAAACAGATGAGGAAAGAGGCTCAGAGAGATTCAATAACTTGTTTGGGTCAGTCCTGAGTGTAGTGGCCCAGTCAGGATTCAAATCCAGGTCTTGTCTCAGCCCAGAGGCCTGACCGCGGGAAGCCTTCCTTCGCACAGCCTTGTTTGAATATGTTTGGGGCTACAAAGTCAGGTGCCTGCGGGGCCAGGCAGGTCCAGCAGGTGGGGAGGGAGTGTCAGCAGCAGGGCAGGCCCTCCTGGAGAATACACACCCTCTGAAGGCAGTCAGCTGCGGGGCAGACCCGGGCTGCCAGGTCATCCTTTTATTTCTACTTTTTATTATTATTGTTATTTAATCCTCATCCCAGGATACTTTTTTCATTGCCCTTCTGAGAGAGTGGGAGGGAGGGAGGGAGCGAGGGAGGGAGGGAGGGAATGATAGAGGGAGAGAAGGCCAGGTCCCAGCCTGGGGATACTCTGCCTTTGCCCAGCTCTTCCCCCTCAGAGCAAAGATGTTCTGATTCCATGTTTTTCAAAAGTGTTTCAGTCGAAGAACCCTTTTTCCAAGGAGGCAGACATGCAAAGCTCAGTGTCCTGCTCCTAGGAAGTGAGTTGATTTCAGCAGCAGGAACTTCAACACAGAACAGGAAGCTGCTCTTTCACGAGTGGGGAAAGCCATGTGGAGCAGTGACCAGTGTGTGGGGCCCGCACCTTCCCCTCTATGCCAGGTCCCCTGTGCGCACCTCCCTCCCAGCTCTGAAAGAATTTAGAGTTTCTTTCCGGCCTTCCTCGGGGTTATCCTCTGAGGGATGGCGAATGCCAGCTGCCATCTCCTGTTGAAGGGGCAGAGAGTCTGCATTAGAGCCACTGAAGCAGGACTATCAGGCTGTGTCTCCAGGTTTCAGGACCTAGAAAGCCATGTTTCTGTTTTGGGAAGGAAGCGTGGGCCGGACGCGTGGGCCGGACACCTGGGCCAGCACCCATGGTCTTCAGTCACAGGAACCTCTTGGTCTTCCCTACATTCCTCTGGAGTCTCTGGACGCCAGGGTGGTTCTCAAACACGTTCCCTTCTGCAGAGCAGCAGCCCCGGTGGTGGGCGGCTCGGTCCCCGAGGCTGCGGGCTTCCGTCCAGCAGGCCTTCCCCTGCGTCCGGGCCTGAGCCCCAGGAGCTGGGCCTTCAGATTGTCCTGCCCCAGCCCAGCCTTGAGGGCAAATCACCATGAATCCTGCAAGGGCTCTCTGTTGACATCACAAAACCACATAATTTCCCACCCTCCTCCTGTCCCTTGTGTTGGCGGGGACATTGAGGCCTCGATGAGGAAAGTACTCGAGTTGAGTCAGCACAGTGTCGCTCTGTGGCAGAGCCAGGATTAGAACCAGCTGCGGTTCTTCTTGTGACATTAGAATGCCTCCATTTCCGGTTAGCTGCACTGTATGACCCTGTAAGTTCACTGTTTTCATTGATTCGTTTTGATTTTACTATATATATATATACATATATATGTATATATTTATATGTATATGTATATATATTAGTATATTTTAACTGAATTCAGAGAAGAAGGCTGAGGGTGAGAGAGAGAAACATCAGTGATGAAAGAGAATCATTAATTGGCTGCTTCCAGCACACCCCCCACCGGGAATTGAGTCTGTAACCCGGGTATGTGCCCTTGACCAGAATGGAGCCCAGAACCCTTCAGTCCATAGAGTGATGCTCTACCCACTGAGCCCAACCGGCTAGGGCTATTTTAATTTTGCTCAATCCTCACCTGAGGATATTTTTTCATTGATTTTAGGAGAAAGTAGACGGGAACAAAGGGTTGGGGGGAAGAGAGAGAGACATCAATGAGAGAGACATCAATATGAGAGACACATTGATTGGTTGCCATCCAGCACACGCCCCCAGTGGGCCCAGGGATAAAACTGCAACCCAGGTACAATCCCTTGACCCAGAATCAAACCCTTGACCCTTGAGTGCTTGGGCCACTGCTCTAACCCCTGGGGAACACCAGCCAGTGTCCACTCTTTTTCATCCACATGGCCCACTGGGCCCACCCTGTTCCCCCCTCACCCAGATTCCTCAGTGCCCGGAAGGGGCTAAGTCTGCCCGCCTGTCTCACCTATTGGGAGCTCCAGCGGGAAATGAGGAGGCCCTGACTCTCCCTGACATGGCCCTGGGATGCACAATTGCCAGCACACCTAGATGAGCACAGCACCTCTCCCGGTGCCTCCCGGTGACGCAGAGTGGAGGCTGCATGGGAGGTTCTGTTTCCCGAGAGGCTAGTGCGGGTTTCTGCGACAAGGAACGCTTCTCCCGTCCATGGGTCTGTGCCAATGAACTGCCAATGGTGCCCCACGCCCTGAGGCCACATGCGATGATCCTGGTGCTGGCGATGCAGATTCGTGGGGAACCTGGTGCTGAACCCCAAGGGAAGGGCCGCTTCCCCGGCTGAGGGGCAGTGGGGGTTGGCAGTGTCCTAACCCTCTACTCCTAATAGGAAAAAGCGCTGGAGTCGAGCCAGAGCCTTCCTCAAATTGTTCCAACGCCAGAGAGACCACACACGAGGACAAGCCAAGTCACCCGCAGATGGCCGTCCTGGGCCCCTGGAGGCCACCCCATCGTGCTCATACTGGGAGGAGAAGGGAGACGCCCGCAGTGGGCCCCCACCAAAAGGTAGGAGGGGCTGGCCTGGCTGCAGGAGGGCAGTGAAGGGCAGGATCTCAGGCCTTCCTCGAGGTCAGGGCAGAACCGACGAGATGCGAGCTGGGTGCGCACACGTGTGCTTGGAGCCTGAAGGGGGCTCCGCACGCCCCCGTCTGCCCCCTCAGGTGTGTGAACACCCAAGTAGAACATGTAAGCCCACGTCACTGTGGTGGCAGTTTCATCCAGAACCATTTAGCTCCTTCAGCATGAGGAGCCTCCCCATCACGTACACTGTGGTGGGTCCTCGGCTATCCAGAGCGGATCTCCAGACAGTTACCGCGGAGACACGCTCAGGAGAGGATGTGTTTGGGGCTCCTTGTCTCTGCCAGGCCTCGGATTAGCCATTTCTGACGGGGGAGCCCCCATGTAACCTGTCGTGGACATCTGCCAGGCCTTCAGCCAGGCTCGGGCTCTGCTCTTGCTGTTGCTCTGAAAAGCAGGTGTGGTTCTCTTCTCCCACCTGGCCTGGCCCTGAGTCCTCCCACCAGGGGGCGCTGGACCTGCTCATTGAGGGCTGTGATGGGAGTGAGCCATTGGGTCCACACTGGATTTGTAGCTGCATGTGCTGCCTGTGTTTCCTGGGATCTAAGAGGCTGTCAGCTGTCAGCTGCCCGATCTTGTGCTCATAGAAAGAAAGTGATCGGGTGGTGGCAGTGAGGGTTTTGTCAGAATCGCCACCAGCCGACAGTGACTGGGAGGGATGCTCCAAGCTGCACCCTGATTTCAGAGATGGAAGGTTGGACGGGGGTGGGGTGGGGGTTCCTCTTAGAACCAATTAAACAAAGCCATCGACTGAAAGGTGGTTTAGTTTTCACATTCACTTTGAAATATCATTTTATTGATTATTTGCCTATAATCCTGCCAAACATGCCCCCTGAGAAAGTTAACAATTTGATGAAGGACACTAGGACTTTCTGAAGACGGGGCCAGGCCCGAGACTCGTGGGCTCCCAGGGGCTGGGGTGACAGGACCTGACAGGACCCGGGGCCGTGACAAGGCGCCCTGTGGCTGTGACGGGGGCAGCAGCCATTCCGGGTGGCAGTCACCACTGCAAGTCCTGCTGTGTCACTCGAGATGCAGAAATGAAGTGTGCGCACGCAGACACACTGTCTGGGGGCTGCTGCTTGCGTTCCCGGTCTCACAGGAGGTGAAGTCGGGGAAACGCTCACGTGCAGGTAAATGATCATGAAGCTTACTGCCTTGTTAGCATTGGTTTTCTCCAGAGGGTTCTGTGGCCTCGGGTTTTCATACTGGCTCCTCACACTTTTGGACATGTATCACGCCCACTTGTGTGATTGGCCAAGTTGATGAATGAGCTATAATCAGCCCAATTGAGTCAGCAAAACCTTCTGAGAAAAAACTGCTTGACAGATCCCCACTGTGGTTTGGATCCGTGAGTGAGCAGGTCAGGGGCTGCAGTGAGTAACGGCAGCCGTGCGAGGGGGCTTTCTGGGCTCAGCAGCCTTTCGGTAGTTGACCCACTTTGTCCGTCTCCTTGAGTTCTAGCTGCCATGGGAGGTCGGCTCCATTCCTGTCCCCCTTCAGAGCTGGGAGGGGAGCTCAGGAATGCTTGACCAGGGTCAGCACTGGCCCAGAGAATCAGTGTTGGAGCTGGGACCCGAACCCGCGTCTGACAGGTTCCGGGGCCCGAACTCTTCACCGCTGTGAGCACTGCCTGCCCTTCAAGCTGCTTTGGTCCCTGAAGATGCTCAACCAACTTGGGGCCCCAGCACTGAGGAGTGGGTCCCTTCTCTGTGGTGTGAGCTGTGTCAGCAGGTGGCGCTGCGGGGGAAGAAATAGCAGAGGTGCGGCTGTGCACTTGAATCCTCCATCAGAACTGGAGAAATCCCTTCTGTTCATGGATTGACGTGTTGAGGAAGTCACTAGACCAATTGTCTGCTCTCATAAGACTAGAACTTAAAGGCTGTGAGGGCTAAACCAAGAGGAGAGGATGCGGCGCGATCTACACTGGAATAATGCTTGAGTTTGAGGGTGTTTTGGTATCAGATAGAGGTAGGTATTTTCGTTATGTGCAAAGTCATCCTGCCATCAGAGGCTGTGAGAGGTACCAGAATTCTTAGTGAGCCTGCCCGTTTGTCTCAGTGGTTAGAGCATCGAAGGACCGAAGGGGCGCAACTTAGATTTCCAGTCAAGCGCACATACCTCGGTCGCAGGGTTGATCCTGGCCGCGGTTGGGGTTTGTGAGAGAGGCAACCAGTGGATGTATCTCTCTCCCATCGATGTTTCCCTCTCTTGCTCTCTCCCTCCCTTCACCTACATCCTCCCATCCACTCTCTCTCTAAAGACCAATGGAAAAAAATCCTCCCGTGAGGACTTTTTAAAAAGAAGTATTATGACTGAGGAGTCCAGGTGGACTGTTTCACTGCATGCAGCAGGCCAGAAGCATGCCACTAAGTGTTTGGAGGGGAGCAGGAGTTGGTTGTGTGTGAGACAGGATGCCAGGGAGCCTGTCATTAAAATGGATGGGTAAGCGCAGCTGGTGTGGCTCAGCTGGGTGAGCATCGTCCCATGAACCAGGAGATCACCTTCTGATTCCCGGTCTCGGCACACTAGTATGGGCGTGCAGAAGACAGTCGATCCATCTTTCTCATCACTGATGTTTCTATCTCCCTCTCCCTCCCCCTCTCTGAAAATCAATGAAAACACATTGGACAAAAAAGTGGATGAGTAAGGAAAGCTGCCCCCTACATCAATAAACACCCTTGCTTAATAATGTAACCCATGGAAATGGAAAAGCAGTCTAAGACATCCACTCCTTGAGCAGTACAGAATGCTCCTCTTGTGCTACGTGGAGGCCTGGCTCCAGCTGCCACTCCAACACTTGACTGGAGTCCGAGCAGAAAGGGTTCACCGGGCCCTGATGCTGGGTGTGCTGGGGGGAATATTGCCGTCTCTCCCGGGCTGGACTGGATTCTGACTTCCCAAGTACATTTGTCGAATGTAGAGTCATTTGTCCATTATTCAGTTCATTTACTTGCTGTTTTCTGTGTTTTGATCCTTCCTCCCTTGGTTATCCGGGATGACAATTTAGCAACGGAACAACGAAAGAGTGCCCTTTGGTGCAGAAAGAAGCATGTTGCGGTCAAAGACAAGCCTCCAGTGGCCAGCTCTGCTTGGTCTAACGTCATGAAATGCTGCATTTAATGCACCCACCCTCTCCTCCCTAACTTGCCTCTCCCTTTTTTCCGACCACGAAGATTTATAATCCTTTCCCTTTATCCCTGTCTTGATCATATACCCTTTATTTCTGAAAATTTTTTAAGTTTCTTTTAAAAGAACAAAAAAACTCCAACAACAACAACAACAACAACAACAAAAGCCCAAAGAAAACCAGTTCGCTTGGAAAAAGAAAAATCCTGAACCTAATGGAAACCTCAGTCGCCATGACAACAAGGCCACGCCAAAGCAGGAGTCACCATCGCCCTGACTTAGTCGCTTGTTGTGTCCCCTACTTGGACTCTTGCACCGGCACTAACTCCTGGGCTGCCACGGCCTGGTCCTCCCTCGGCCTGTCTCCCGTGGGCGCAGTTGGAAACCCGAGGTCTCTCTGGCTTGGCTGTGTCCGCCGCTCTGCTCCTCCAGGTGACGTCACGCAGTGGAGGCCTGATGTCAAGGGGTAAGATTTGGGTGCTTCAAACTTCACGGTGGGTGTGACATTGAGTGGCTGAGGGGCAGGGGGGCAGGTCCTGGGAGAGTGAAAGGGGCCCGCAATCCTCACAGTGGGTGTGGCTCCGGGCCCACAGCCCCGGGGCTGCCTGGAGCCCGACGCTGTGCAAACAGCCTGTCCTCGTGCTCCCGGAGCTCCACCGCACGCCTGTGCCACTGGGATTGGAGAGCCCATCGCCTGTCCCACGATGAGGTAGTTGCAGGTCTTTTAGGGGTTTTGCCCTCATGTTTTTTTAAATTGGGATTCTGTTTAGCTTTGACAAGAGTATACGTTCATGGTAGAAAATTCAGAGATTGCAGACAGCACAAAATACAAGGTAAACCCATGGTGCAGTCAAAGTCACCATGCGGAGAGGAGGACTTCTTAAACAGACGGTTGTTAGGGTGGCAACCGACTTGGTTCTCAAATCCTAAGGGTGCCCTCCTGGACCGTGAGGGCCCGGACCACAGGTGTGGAGTGGTCCTAGGCAGACTCAGGTCAGGGTGCTTTGAAATCAGGGATCTGAGGACACAGTGTCTCACAGCAGGTGTGCCCAGGAGTTATGTGTTGGACTTGTGCCAACATTTGGTGCAGCCTCGTGAGTTGGTCCCCCAGGTTCTCCCAGCTGCTCCGGGCCCGCCCTGTGAGCGATGGGTAGAGTGGAGGCCTCCACTCAGGCCTGCGGCCAGGGCCTCCCACTCAGACCACAGCCCGTGAGGCGCAGCCCCACCTCTGTCCCTGGGCTCCGTGGGCCCTGCCGCCTCTGCTGCTAGGCCTCGGTGTGGTCGCCCCCCCTTGGCCTGGGGTGCTGCAGCCCCATGTCTCACTGTCCTTCTCTGCCCCAGGCCCTGGGAACCCGATACTGAAGGGAGTGGCCCTCCACGGAGGCAGCCTTGACCACTCAGATGCCTCTGCTGACCCAGCACCCAGGCCTGGTGTCCTGACCAAGGGCGCTGAGGGAGCTGGGGCGACGCTAGGCTGTCAACAGGCCAAGCAGGAGCGGAAACTTTGGTCCTGGCCATGTGGCCTGTGAGGGGCGGCCCTCGGAGGGGAGGGCTCTCCGAGAACCCTCCTGCCCTCACTCCGTCCTCTCCATCCTTCCTCTCTTCTCTGTAGGACACTGCCAGGTGCCCGATGACCTGCCAAGGTACCTGCTCAGAAACACCTTCATCTCCTGACCACCGGGGGCCAGGCAGGCGCACCTGCCAGGAGCAAAGGGAGGATGCCTCCCACTCTGTGCCCGCAGGAGGACTGTCAGCCCCTCCGGGGGAAGCTGCTGAAGGCAGGGCGGTATGTGAAGCCCAACTTGAGACCTGCTGAGCCCAAGGCCCACCCAGTGCGCCCTGAGGCAGCCCTGCCTCCCCAGAGCCTTTCTCTGGGCAGAGCCAGGCCACCCCATTCGCCCCTTGCCCCCCCACCTCCCACACAGCTGCCCGCTGGTGCCTGTCCCTAAATAGGGCGGTCAGCCTAGCCTCAGCCCAGCTGCTTGGGACCTGCAGGCCACAGGCCGGCAAACAGGAGTCACCTGAAGGCGGGGGTTCTGAGGACTCGAGGGGCAGAAACAGCCAGCCACACCCTCTGCCCCAGCTCCTTCACCGCCAGGGTCCCCAGTGCCAACCACTGGACAGGAGGCGCTTCTCACTGGCTCCCCCAAAGGAGGAGAGGCTGGCTCCCCTGCAGCCTCCGCCACGGCCCCGCCATGGCCACGGGAGGTGGCGGCCGCAGCAGCTCCAGCCCCAGCACCACACAGTGACTGCAGCCCCGGCTGCCAGGACGCGGACTCAGCCCCGGACATTCAGGGCATGTGGCCACCGTGGCCCCTGTCCTGGCAGTGTCAGCTTCTCAGAGCCCGACGGGTCCAGGGCAGGACCACAGAGAGGGGCTCCCTGCCAAGAGCCCACGCAAGTCACCCGACATGGCTCCCATGCCAACGGGGCCCCGAGAACGTCAGTCATGGGAACAACTTAGAGAGAAGGCGGGCGTCGCCACAGCTGCTTGGGACCAGCAAGTGGAGTTCAGACGATGAGCGTGGCCGTGGGTGACTGGTCTTTTGGACTCGCAGGCCCTGAGCCTTCAAACTCCTGACGCCCCTTCTGACCACCAGGGCCCCTTCTCCCATCGGCCTGAGGGGCCGGGAGCGACTTTGGAACGGGGAAGCCCAGACCGGCCAGACGACCAAGACCTCGCAGCCCTGGGTGGACCTTAGAGTCGGGCTCACTGTTACCCCAGAGCATTGCCGAGCCAGGCCTGGGCCCCACACTCCTGAGCCCGGAGCCATCCAGGCAGGTGGCCTCAGGCTGTGCCTCTCTCCAGCTGGCTCCTGGGCCCCGGACCTGCCCCCGGGTTCACTTTTCTACCATCATGGGCTCTGCCCCGCCTGGCGCAGAGAAGCCCTGCCCGCCCCCTCCCCGCAGAGGCCACAGTGTGCAGAGGGGAGCGTGTGCGAGAGGCGGGTGCAGCCTGGTCGGTAACGTGGCTGTAGCCCCCGGTGTCCACCATCGAGGATGACACTTTGAGTCTTTGTTTCTGAGTCACTCCCCGGGATAGAAACCCAATTTAATACCTTCCATACCCGGTGTAGGCCCTCATGAAATATATGTGTTTTGAGGTGTCCCCCTAATGGATGTACCACAGGCGGTCCACCAAATGTACACGCCCTTTAACAGCTGGTAACTCAATTTTCCCTCCGTTTCAGGGTTAGCGGATTTGACGGAATGGGTGAAGCCAGACTAAGCTTGGAACCAAGAAGATGTACCCTCTGGACTTTGTCATGGGGACACATACAGGATGAAGTGTCTGGTCCCGAACGGGCCCCAGTCCAGGCGTCCAGGGCCGCTGTGGACAGAGGACGCGCAGAAACACCGAACGCAGCGATTCTCGGTGTTTGCGGTTCCGTGGCTTCAGCAGCAGCAGCGCCTGGACCAGAACTGACGCAGCCACGGACTCGCAAACATCAAGAATCGTTCCTTCGGGTCGGTGTTTGTGCGCACCTCTCTCAATAGCTGCCCTCGATTCCTCGACTGCTGGGTGTTGAGTCCCCTCAACTTTAACTTTTCTGTGTCCCCATAAAAAGCCTCGTGGAGACATGGTCTTCGTTCAAATCTTACCGTCTTCACCCATTTCTTCAAATCTGTTCAAACTGAAAAGAAGTGAAAATTAAGTGTGTTATCAGCTGTTAACGTGTCTACATTTTGGGGGGATACTACACGTACTTTCCATGGAGGGAATTTTCCATCACTTGTATGACCGCTTTGTACCTGTTTTGGGGGACAGCCTGTATTTACATTCAATGGGGACTCATTGTCCACAGCAGCCTGAACTCTCTATACCATTTTTGGGGGGACACCTTATATTTACATTCCATTGGTGACATTTTCCAGCAGCAGCCTGAACTCTCTATACCATTTTTGGGGGACACCTTATAGTTACATTCCTATGCTGTCATTTTTCATCAGCAGCCTGAGCTCTCTTTACCTTTTTGGGGGACAGCCTATATTTACATTCAATGGGGACTCATTGTCCATCAGCAGCCTGAGCTCTCTTTACCTTTTTGGGGGACAGCCTATATTGACATCAGTTGGCCTCAATCTTTCTCCTTGGGAGTCGCACCTCAAGTGTGTATATGGCCGGTTACCTGACACATGGTTTCCAGTTTACTAAGGTGCTCTCCTGGGATGGGCTTAGCCTGGGGATGGGGTTCTCTAAAGAGGTTTTCCTTTGGAGTTGATGTGCTGAGAAAGAACTGGGTGTGCAAATGTGTTCTGCCTTGGAGTGCTGAGACGTGTACGAATTAGCCATTGATGCTGGAACACAAGGATGGGTTTGTAATAAAATGAGTTGGAGTAGAATTGAGTCCTGGATTTCCTCACCGCTCGTCACTGGCAGCGATGCCTGGGCTCCGGGCTCCCCGCGTCCGCCCCCGGGTCCTGGGCCCCTGGAATGCAGACCTCCCTCGGCCCGGAGGCCAGAGAAGGGGAAGCCAGGTTTCCTGTTTCCCAGGCAGCCGCTCTTCCCAGGCCTTGGTGTATTTTAAGTCCCTCTAAGTGGAATCCCATTTTGATTTGGGATTTCTATCACAGCAGGAGCTCAGCTTAAAATGATCCTTGGGTTTTCCAAGGCCACTCAACTAGGAAGAGGCCGAGGAGGGAGGAGGACGGCAGGTGAAGATCCCTTCTGACCTGACCTCATGGCGGCCCGTCCAGCTGCTGCCTGCGTATCCCTCCTCCCTCACCAGCCTCTTCTGTAAGGTGCGTCCTGTGGCCTCCTTTCCCCTTCTTTCCAAGGCCCTGCCCCTGGGGGAGCCGCCCCCTCTGCGAGCTGCCCTCCCCAAAGATGGGAGCCAAACTGAGCGTGTGGACCCCTGCAGGCCGCCTCCCCGGCGCCATTGGCTGTTGCAGGGTCTGAACCTGACCGGTCACCCCTGGGAGCTCTCAGCCTCTGTCCCCTGATTCTCTCCCATCTGGGACAGCTCTTCAGGGCGCACACTGGCCGGTCCCTGGGTCCCCCCTCATCCTTTCCACAAACACTCATTGAAGCTCCCTGTGTGCCCGCTCCCGGGTTCCACTGTGGAGGCAGCCCCCTCCCTGCCCCTCTGTAGGGCTGAGCCACCTGCTCCCCAGCACTGACCGCTCCTGAGCTTCAGGCCTGAGGTCGCTGCCTTAGACCCCCTGCCCGGGCTGCGGGCTCCCCCACTCTCCCTGGCTCCTCTGGGCTCCCTGCTTATCCAAGGCCACCAGCTGTCAATCACAGAAGCCAAAACCTGGGGTGCGGGCTGGACCCCTCCTCTCTCCACTTCCCACAGGTGGTCGCTCCCCTGAACCTGGGTCTGGAATGGATCTGGAATGTGCCCGCCCCTCTTAGCTGACTGTTCTCATCCCAGGTCCCCCCGACACCCCAGTCCCTGGGTCTTGGCAGGGCCTGGCCAACTGGTCTGCCTGCCTCCCACACCTTCTCAGCCCCCTGGCACCTCTGGCATCCACCCCGCTGATCTACCTTTGTGAACCTCCCTCCCTCAGCCGCCACACTAGCTACACCCGTCCTTCTGCGGACTATGTGTTCCATGTGACTCACCGTGGGGTGCACCCCACCCGCTCTCACCCCCCTCCAGCCCCAGACAAGCTGGTCGTACCCACAGCTTTCACTGCCATCTTCCCAGAAGGCTCCCAGCACCACTAGCCCAGGCCTCTCCTGGGAACCCCCAGATCTGTTCCCAGCTTGGAGGTCCCAAAGACACCTCCACCCCACAATGCTCAGCACACCGTTCACGCTCCTCCCCCACCAAAGCCTCTGTGCTCCTCCTCTCATCCCCTCTGTCCCCTTCCCCCAGACCATGCTGGGCATCGCCCTCCCTTCCCCGTGTCCTATCCCTCACTCCCCCAGTTGCTCCCAACTCTGACTTCTCACTCACATACCACCCAAACCAGAGGGTGGTCCCCCCGGGGCGGTGCCACGGGGTCCTGTTGCTGAGGGAGCACCCAAACCGGGCCCTCCTGAGCTCCAGGGCCCCACCTCTCTGCACTGGCTGGGAGCTGCGCGCTCTGGGGGGTGGCAAACATCCACGTGACCACTCAGGGCTGAGGTCTGCCTGCAGAGAGGGCGGGGTCACCTGTGGCACCAGAGGGGCTCCCCCTGGGGAGAGCAGGAAAGTGAGAAAATGGGAAAAGGTCAGACACACCTCGGGAAAGAAGCATCCAGCCACATGTTTATCAACCAACCAGAGGAAGAGGAGGGAGTGTGTTTATATGTACACACACACATACACAAACACAGACACACACAGAGACACACACACATAAACACTCACACACACACACACACACACACACACACACACACACACACACACGCGAGTATATAAAGATGTAGATACACAGCCCATTGACTTCCTTCGAAAGCTCTTCTTGATTTTTGCCAAACAGGTGAATTTATAGCTACCCTATGCTTGCCCTCAACTGCCAGATGAGTGTCATTTCAATGAGAATGTTGGGTGATGCTTGCTGTTATGTTAGCAAGTAAGACAAACTGGAGGTGCCTATGAGATCCTCACTCTTTTGTTCATGATGTGAGTGACTACTCAGTCAGGTAGTGCTTTTCTGAATGCCAGCCCAGTCCCTCAATTCTTATAATGTGTTGGCACTGCAAGGCCTACAGAGGTCTTTTTAAAAACCAGAGAGACAATTTACGTGTCATAATATTCACCCAGGGCACACTTTTAGGTTTAATCTTCACTATTAATATTTTCTGCATCACTTTCTCAAGTCTAGAGACCACAGGCACAGAAGAAAACAAATCAAGTCCCGATTTGGTAACACTGGCCAATTCCTAGGGTGCAAATATTTTCACCAGAGGTGATTTCAGGCTGCTGACATGGTGTCCCGACCACGAACATGGGAATAGATGTATGGTCCACCCTGCTCTATAATATCACCTCCACGCAGGTACAATAGGTCTGAATAACCCCAGGAGTATGGGTAACAGGGAAAAAATTCCAAGTAACCAGTTTTGGGGTTTTTTTATCTATTTTTATTGATTTCAGAAAGGAAGGGAGAGAGAGTGAGAGAAAAGAGAAACATCAATGATGAGAAAATCATATATCGGCTGGCTCCTGTACACCTCCCACTGGGGATCAAGCCTGCAATCCAGGCATGTGCCCTTGACTGGGAATTGAACCGTGACCTCCTGTTTCATTGGTTGATGCTCAGTGGCTGGTCCATTTTTCCCACTTGAAATATTCGAGACGTTTGCGGTGCAAGGCCAGCAAGTCAGCTCCTCTGGGACGGCAGCTCTGACTCCATTTTGAATGACCCGTAATATTGTTTTTCTCAAAGGGAGCAGAGCGGCTGCGTGGGCTGCACACACATCCCCCCCTCCCCGCCCGCGCCCCCCCCCCCCCATCGTCACAGCGCCCAGAGCGCCCTGCTCGGTGCTCACCATGGGAGAAAGGGGACAGACCTGGGTTTGAATTCAGTTCCCACCACCTCTCATTCCGGTCTGGCCCTCAGCCTTCCTCAGCCTCCTCTCCTCGCCTGTAAAATGGGCCTCCTCTGTCATCCGTGACCCGAGGGGGTGCCGGGCCAGCCGGTGTCCTGGAGGTGCAGGAGGCCGCCCGCCGTGAGTCCTGGCGTCTGTGCTTCGGAGCGTGTGTGAGCTCAGAGCCGCTGCCTACCCCACACACGCAAATGGGGGGGTAGTTACCCCCGAGGGTTAGCTTCTGTCGGTAAAGTGGGGCAGCCCTACTCCGCGGGATCATTGCGGGGATTCAGGTTGATACTGCAGGGAAGGTGCTGGGCATGGCACCGATACTCGATGCTCGGCAAAGCCTGGCGTCTTGCCCTGGTGGACGCGGGATACCTAAGGTGGGGTCCCCGGGCCTCCGCGGCCCCAGGCCAACCTCCCAGCAGCCGGGTTCTGGCTGCCAGGTTTCCCCAGCGAGTCCCTGGTAAACTTCCTGGTCCACTCTGGAGGCACTGAGCCCAACGGGGGGTGGGGCGCTGGACATTTAGGAAGCAAGTTCCTCAGCGGTGGGCCTGGCTGCTGCACCCAGTCTGACTCTGTGCCTTCCCAGCTCCAAATGGCCTCACTTCCCAGTGTTCCTGGGTCCCTGTGTCCGGCCTGCAGCAGCATAAGCCCCTGCGGACACCTGCTGTGCCCGAGCCCTGTGCTGACTTCCTGAGGGCCTACTGTGCGCGGAGCAGCCCAGGCGGGGAAAGGTAACTTTCCTCTAGCTTCTGAGAGCCCCGTAATACGGACAGATTACCAAGGGAGAAATAAACGGAAAGTAATGAACATGTATACTTCACACCGACATGGGAGAGATGGGGGCGTGGTGTTGTTGGGGGTGCTCCCCTGAGGTGCTTAACCACCAGCGTAAATGCTGCTGCCTGCAGCTGAGGACAAAGAGTCGGGGTGGAGGGACAGTATGGGAGGTGACCAGGAAAAACGAGAGGGTCAGGTCGCCATGCAGCTGTCCGTCTGTCCCTCCCCGCTGATTAGGGTCCTGGCAACTTAGACCCATCCCTGTGGTCCTGTGCAGGAGGGAGGCACCCTTCCCTGCGGAGGGTTCTCTCTAAGGACCCAGCCCTTACAGAGGTGGCTTCTCACTGTTAGCAGAACTTCTACTGTATCTGCTGTTTCTCAAAATAATGCTTCTGCCACCCGGCCGGCGTGGGTCAGTGGTTCAAGCGTCGACCTATGAACCAGGAGGTCACATTTCAATTCCCGGTCAGGGCACATGCCTGGATTGCGGGCTCCATCCCCAGTGTGGGGCGTGCAGGAGGCAGCCGGTCCATGATTCTCTCTCATCATTGATGTTTCTCTCTCTCCCTCTCTCTTCCTCTCTGAAATCGATAAAAAATATATTTTCCAAAATAATAAAAATCCTTATGCCAAAGAGGCCTAGTTTGGGGTGGCAAGCTCTGCTGCCTCTCAAGGTGGTATATTCTGCTACCTTTTAAGGTGGCAGAGCACCCTGTTAAAAAACAAAAGAACAAAATTCAACTCAGTGCATTGTAAAGATCTTATTGGCTTTACTCAACGATTTTCGAATTGGGCAGCGTCCCATCTGGCAAATGGGAGGGAACTCCCAGAAGCTGTGCACATGCTAGACTTCTACAGACAGAAGGGGGCGGCACGGGAAGCTGTGCAAGCAAAGAGCTGGGCGCTGGTGGCAAGGTCACCTTACTTTAGGGCAGCGGTTCTCAACCTGTGGGTCGCGACCCTTTCACAGGCGTCGCCTAAGACCATCGGACAACACATATATAATTACGTATTGTTTTTGTGAGGAATCACTATGCTTTAATTATGTTCAATTTGTAACAATGAAATTGGGGGCCACCACAGCATGAGGAGCTGTATTAAAGGGCTGCGGCCTTAGGAAGGTTGAGAACCACTGCGTTAGGGGGAGGCAGGGCTCTCTCAGGCGGACGACCTGTCGGTGCCGGCCCGGAGAGTCAGCCTGACTGGCTGTGACTCCATCCTGGGGAGGCCGAAACGCATGAAGCTAGGTGCTGCGTCTCCATCTGAGATGGCGGGCTCAGCACTAACGGCTCCATTTTGGGTCTGTTGTCTCTTTGTTAACAACACAAGGACGAAACACCCAGTCCCTCCCGCTAAGGACTCCATAGTTCCAGGCGCGGACAACAGGGAACACAGTCAGCATGGGAGGGGCCCTCCTCTGTGCCCGGGCAGGGCCCGGCCCGGAGCGGGTCTGCCTCGGCGGCCGGTAGTAACTGGGTTCTTGACTTCGCACAGGAAAGACTTCACAACACGCATCCAGGTGACCCTGAGAGGCTGTTTATTAAAGCTGGGACAGAGAAGCCAGGAAGGGCTTAGGACTGAAGAAGCAGCAGGGGGGAGCTGGGCGGGGCTGAGAGGACTCACTGAGAAGGCAGAATGAAAAGAGAAACCCCGGGGGGCCTTGGAGACGCCATGAGGGGGGCGGCCTGGGATGAGCACCACTGCCCGCTGCGCCCCTGGTTGTGAGTCTCGGGAGTCGCTTAGAGTTGAAGAGATGCACGTCTGTGGGGGAAGGAGTGGGAGGGAGAGGAGCGGGTGTGCTCCCGGGAGGAGCACACATTGTGTCCTTCCTCTTGGGGGTTTAAGGCTGGGAGTTTAGGGAAGATCTTAGGCCCGTGGTCGGCAAACCGCGGCTGGCGAGCCACATGCGGTTCTTTGGCCCCTTGAGTGTGGCTCTTCCACAAAATACCACGTGTAGGTGCGCACATACAGTGGGATTGAAACTTCGTGGCCCATGCGCAGAAGTTGGTATTTTGTGGGAGAGCCACAGTCAAGGGGCCCAAGAGCTGCATGTGGCTTGAGAGCCGTGGTTTGCCTACCACTGTCTTAGGGGAAGCTCTCAATAGAATATTCGTCACCTTTCTGCTGATGCTCCAAAATGAGCTTTATTCCCTTAACTTCATCCGTCCTCGGGTGTGGTTGGCACGTGGGTTTCTGCTGTCGGTCTCCCTGAGTAGGGTGGTTAGAGCCACCTGTGGGTAGGGAGGAGCGCAAACCATTTACTCCTAAGCGTCCTTGGTTAGGAGGGAGAGGATGTTGCCTTATACTACACGGCTGTAAACGGCTCGGCCCTTAACTTGGTGGCTCCGTTTCTCTCGTCCAGTTGTCCTGCTTGCTACCCTGTCTCACGCTCACCTGGCCTCCGGACCGCCGTTCACCTGAGTGCTAACAACATGAGACAAGAAGCAATGTTTTAAGCTATAAGTGATCACAGAGGAATTCCTAGCAGGAGGAATAGGGGAACTTCCCCGTGAGGGTAATGGGGAGTTGGGGTGAGGGAAATAGATCTCGAATATGGGACCGCAGGGGAAATACCTAAATCCTGATTCATCCATGCCTTTGGCAGATATTTACTGAGTGCCTTCTATGTGCCAGGCACGGTATCCACAGCTTGGCTAATGCTCCAGTCTTGCTTCTTGCCTTCTCTTCACCTCAGACAGAGCAGAGGCTGTAGTACTGGAAATCTGCAGCCACATCTCAGCACTACGGATGCTGGCTCCTCGTGTGGGGCCCAGGAGCTCAGGAAGGCCCCTTATGGAAACCACCACTTTCCTCTCAGGAGAACATCGCCATTATTAAATCAGGAACGAGGAACGGCTGACTCCCTGTCGGGGAAGTCACTGTGTAACAGGGAAGCAAGAAGCTAGGAAAATTCCTAGCAGGAGGAATAGGGGAACTGAGGCAAGAAAACTGAACAAGGCCAAACAGTTTGGGCTGCTTGCAGCCTGATTGCAGGAAGGTCTTATCTTGAGAACAAGTGCTTAATGTCTCTCCTCCCTGGCCAGAGAATACATAGCTTAAACACCCGGAGGAGGGGTGCTGGAAGCTAATTCCAGCAGGGCATAATAAAATGCAAGAAGTCCTCAAAAGGTTGATGGGCTTCTATATTCAGCAGGGCTGAATCATATTCCTGCTGCTGGAATAGCTGAAAGCATTTCCCCAAACCTAAAGATCTGCATCTATGATTGCCTGCTGCCTGACAGCTGAGGGCAGTTTCCCCAACCTGGCCATCTTACTGTCTACCAAACCTTACCTTGGCTCTGTGTATCCGCTTTGCTCTCGGGCAAATTGTGTTAATAAAAAAGCTAGGGGTCCAGAGATTCAGAGAACTTGGTTCCTGAAGCTAGGTCTCCTCCGGCTCCCCCATGTATTCCAAATTTATATTTCATGTCTAGTCTCTTGATTAATTTACCCGCAGCCCTTCTCCAGATTCCTGAACCCTTCTAGATGCTGAGAAACACCCCAGCAGAGGGGGAGGGGGGAGGAAAAACGGGGAGTTTTGTCTCACTCACTGAACAAAAATGTCTGCCGTCTTAGGACTGACCAAGGTGACCAGGTGTATGTACGTTTGAAAAGCCGCAACAAAGTAAAAGGGGGACCTTGAAAGCTAATTGGAACCAAGGTATCTGGCCGAGGAATCTTGAAACCTGTAGACAGAAAAGGATAAAACTCCTTGATCCCCCACCGGGCTTGCTCCTCAGATTAGCCAAGAGCCCATCTGTGCTTTATGCCAGATGTCCTTTGATAGATTTGCTACCCTTGCTTCTTCAATATGTTCCCTTGCTTTATTTCTTTAATAAACTCACCTGACTACCGCACTGCTGCCCGGGGTCACGCGCTTGCAACCTTTCCTACGAGACTGAGGAGAACTGAGGAGGGACAGCCTCTCCCTTCCCCTCAGGGGCTGGCTGCCCAATAACACCGGTCCTGGCGCCTGTAACAAATGCAGGGGCAGACAATCCCCTCTTCCCTCCCAGGCTCTTCAGCTGCTCTAATAGTTAAATTGACATAGAACAGGCCAATAGGAGAAAATCTATTTAATTCTGTACTTGAATGCGTCCCCAAAAAATATAAGACCAAAAGAAATGACCAGTTGGGCTGGTATGGCTTGGTGGCTGAGCATCAACCTATGAACCAGGAAGTCAAGGTTCGATTCCTGGTCAGGGCACAATCCCAAGTGTGGGGCATGCAGGAGACAGCCGATCAATGATTCTCTCTTATCGTTGATGTTTCTATCTCTCTCTCCCTCTCCCTTCCTCTCTGAAATCAATAAAAAAGGGAGAGAAATGACCAAAGCTGGAGGCTTCTATACCTTTTAGTCAAAGAAACCATCAATTTGTGAAGAATTAAAAAGACAAAGGTTTGGGCTTGGGGTAGTAAATGGGTAAAGTTACAAAAACAGCCCTTCTCTCTCTTTTTCCCACTGAAGAACACCAGTAGAATTTCCTCCATCCGTCCAATGTCTTTTCATGGTTCCTCTAACCTTTGAATTTCCTGTAATTTTCTCTCTAGAGCAGTGGTTCTCAACCTGTGGGTCACGACCCTTTTGGGGGGGGTCGAACGACCCTTTCACGGGGTCACCTAAGACCATCGGAAAACACATATATAATTACATATTGTTTTTGTGATGAATCACTATGTTTTCATTATGTCCAATTTGTAACAATGACATTGGGGGTCACCACCACATGAGGAGCTGTATTAAAGGGTCGCGGCGTTAGGAGGGTTGAGAACCACTGCTCTAGAGGCTTGATTAGAGTCAGGTTGAGTCAGTTTGGCAAAAAGGGTTCATAGGGGAACTGGGTGCTTCTTGTTACGTATGTCGCACGCCAGGAGACACATCATGCCTGTTGTCGACCGTGAGTGGGTAAGACTCCTCCATGAAAACCCCACCCTCCTCTGATGATCTCAGCGCCCGGTCTGGCTCTTCCCTGGGCCCCTGAGCTCTGTCCTGGCGCCCCACCCCCTTCTTGTCTCACGTTGTGTCTAAGGTTAGAAACGGGTGGCTCACCCTCCAAACAGCCCAAGATGTGTTTTTCTTGATCTTAAGCATATTTTTATTTTTTAATCTTTATTATTGAAAAGTATTACATATGTCCTCCTTTCCCCTCATTGACCCCTTCTAGCCCACCCCCTCCCCCGCCCCAGGCCTTCGCCACCCTAGTGTCCGTGTCCATGGGCTCCGCATATGTGCATACACGTTCTTGGTTGATCTCTTCCCACCCACCCATCCTCCCCCGCCTTCCCTCTGGGATTCCACAGTCTGTTGCATCAGCGTGTTTTTGAATCAGTTGGGGCTTTATTTTAAAGTAGGGGTATTGTACACTTTAAAAATGCATCTTTTCAGCTTCCTTTAAAAAAAAAAAAATCTGATCCAGCCGCACTGAGTCATTCCTACCACAGGGTGGCAGCTTAGGGGCCGGACGAATGGCTGACACTAGGCTCTCTGTGTCCCTGCCACACCCACTTGTGTCCCCAAAGCTGAGACTGAGCATCATTTGCATCTCACAGGCACTTGCTGGGTTGGTTTTATTATGATAGAGACACTGTTCTCCAGGCAAAGGCCGCCATCAAAAGAGGGAGCCAGATGAAATACTGAGAGAAAGCTGGTTTTCAGAAAATTAACACTGCCTGGCTGGTGTGGCTCAGTGGTTGAACATCAACCTATGAACCAAGAGGTCACCGTTCAACTCCCAGTCAGGGCACATACCCGGGTTGCGGGCTCAATCCCCAGTGTGGGGCTTGCAGGAGGCAGCCGATCCATGATTCTCTCTCATCATTGATGTTTCCCCTCTCTCTCACTCTCCCTTCCTCTCTGAAATCAATAAAAATGTATTTTTAAAAAAGAATATTAACATCAAGAACCTTTCTCTGTGAAAGTCACTTGTTCTAAAAATAAGGATCATAGTAAAATAAAGTATGCGTGTTAAGAGAATCTGCCCACTTGGGCCATTAGTCTCCATTGAGTTTGTGCCCCGGCTTTACCCCTTCCCTCTGCGAGATGGTTCATTCCCATGATTTCAGCTCTCATCTGGCTCCCAGCCGAGCTGTGTCCCTCCAGAATTTAAGCTGAAGCCCTAGCCCCCTCGTACCTCAAAGTATGACTGTGTTTGGAGATGGGGACTTTAAAGAATTGCTTGGGTGAAGGTGGGGTCATTAGAGTGAGTCCTCATTCCTTCTGGCTCATGTCCTTGTACGAAGAGGAGATTAGGACACAGAGAGAGCCACCAGGGACATGTGTGCACGGAGGCACGACCATATGAAGCAGCAGCAGGAGGGTTGCTGCCTGCAAGCCCAGGAGAGAGGCCTCAGAGGGAACCAACCCTGCCGGCAGCTGCTTGTGCGCCTCCAGCCTCCAGAACTGTGGGACCGTGAATCCCTGTTGTCTAACCAGCCAGGCTTCGGTCTATGGTTACGGCAGCCCTAGCAACTAGTGCACATCTCTCTGCTCCAGATCCCGAACCCAGGTCCCAGCCCTCGACCGAAATGTCCAACAGCCGCACTGCAGCGAGAAGCAAAGGTCTCCCAGGTTTGCACCAGGGTGCAGAGGCAGGAGTTGGCTATGGTAGGGGGGTCTGGGTGTGGTTAGATTCGCCAGCACAGGGAGAGCCACCTGAACAGGCAGGTCGCGGTGAGACGGGAAGAGCTGAGAGGCAGTAGGTTTTCGGCAGGCCAGTAAAGATTTTCCGAGAAAATGCCTTTTGGGGAAGATGAACCCTGAAACTGGTACCTTTCCTTATTAGGAGCTGTTCACATGCTGGACAAGTGGCTTGTTGTAGTTCAGTCCTCAGTCCTGCCCACCCAGCTCAGCCGACCGCAATACACATCTGTTGATTGCAGTGGACGCAAGTCATCCATGTCACATGGGAGCACAAGGCAGCGCTGCCCTGAGCTGACGTTGCTCAGACGGTACAAACACACCCATGTCGTGCGCTAACTGCCTCGGTGGGGGCAAGGCCTGGGTTTGGGCGCGAGGCAGGGGCTGTAGCCGACAAACCCAGGGACTCAAAGAGCTCTACCTTTGTCAGGTCAAGCGTGGGCTGCCTGCGGCCGTGGGGGGTCCACCTAGTGGCCTCAAAAAAATGACTGGGGCCCTGACCGGTTTGGCTCAGTGGATAGAGCGTCCGCCTGCGGATTCAAGGGTCCCGGGTTCAATTCCGGTCAAGGGCATGTACCTCAGTTGCGGGCACATACCCAGTGGGGAGTGTGCAGGAGGCAGCTGATCAATGTTTCTCTCTCATCGATGTTTCTAACTCTCTATCCCTCTCCCTTCCTCTTTGTGAAAAATCAATAAAATCTATTTTTTTAAAAATGACTGCGTATGTGGTTCCCCATTCTGCAGGTAGACAGTGTGGGCTGGTCTCAGCAGGGAGATTCTTCTAGCCTGAGCTGGGTTCACTAACGGCTCTGTATTCAGCGGCCGGGTAGGCTGGAGGTGGGCTGATGTAGGGGGCCTGCCCTGGCTCATTTCTGCTCCACGCGGTTCTCACCCTCCAGGAGGCCATCCCATCTGTTCACACGGCAGCTGAGCAGGGTTCTGGGAGAGAGCAGACGTCACAAGGCTTCTGGAGCCTAGACTTGAAACTGGCACCCGGCATTTGTTTTGGCCAAAGCAAATTAAAAGCCCACCCAGATTCAGAGATATGGGAAATAGCCACTTCTTGCTTTTTCAATTATTGATTTCAGAGAGAGGAAGGGGTGGGGGGTGGCATCAACCATGAGAGAGAACCAACAATCAGCTGCCTCCTGTGCGCCTCCTACTGGAGATCGAGCCCACAATCCCGGCACGTGCCCTGACCGGGAATGGAACCATGACCTCCTGGTTCATAGGTTGATGCTCAACCACTGAGCCACACCAGCTGGGCTAGATGCTACTTCTTGCTGGGAGGACCTGCAAAGCACACTGCAAAGCATGCGAATAGGGGAGTGGGGGGGACCACTTTTGTAATCTACCGCAATGATGATTCCTTTTTTGTGTAAAAAACAAAACTAAGCTTCAGAGAAATTAAGTAACTTTTCCACGGCCAGTAAATGACAGGGCCCGCCTGCTCCAGCTCCAAGCCGTTTCCACAAGATGCGGGCTGTCCTTTTAAGGATCGCCCGGTATTTAACGCTGTTGGCACCATCATCCCCTCTCCCTGTAATCTTACAGGATCAACAGATTGGAGGAGGAAGGAGCAGGAAGTTTACAAGTAGTAAATACTTCTGACAGGATCTCAAATGTGACAGATTATTTCCTGAGACCGACACAGAAAAAAATGTCACTCCCTCTGGGCAGCATCAGGGGCAAAGAACGTCCCCCAAAATATTCCATCCGTCCGCGCGTTTCCTCATCCTTCGGAAAAAGATAAACATAAAAAAGCCAAGCAGTCTATTTACCACGAGCTGTTTAGGGTACGAGAGCGTGGCCATGGAGGCGGCTACAATGTTTGTGAGCGACCATGGTCAGTGACAGGGGACGGGAGGGGGGACAGCTTCCTCTCTGTTCCTGTCTCACAACCTCACGATTTGTGCAAGAGGACGCGTGGAAATTCCCGCCCCCCCCCACCCCTATCCCCCGACCCCCCGCTTAGAAACATCATCAGATCGTTGCCGAAACAAGCCAGTTCCGAGCTCAGCTTCACCGTTCGGGGTTGAAGGCCAGCAGGGGAGCCCACCGATTCTGAGATCCCGGCGATGGGACGGGCACAGCGAGCCGTGCTCACTGAAAGGCTCAGCGGCCAGCGGTGGGCACTGAGCAGCCGCCAGCGCAGGGAGTGGGCAGGACTGAGCAGCCGGGTCTGGAAAGATGCACGCAGACGCTGACAAAGGGAGGACGTGGCTTCCAGAGTGGACATCGTTACATGTGAGAAAGAGAGCTCTTCGCTGTTGCACCCCCAAATGTAAATGAGTGGGTCCTTCTTACCAACATCAACGGAATGGCACGGTGATCCCCAAACTTGCCGGCTGACGGGACTCGCCTGGAGAGCCTGTGCGCCGTGCCGCCCCCGGGCCCTGCTCAGAGCTGCGCGCTCTGCAGCAGGTCAGGTGGGGCCCAGGGTCTGTGTTTTTAACAGAACTCCAGCTGATTGTGAGGTCCAGGCAGGGGTGCCAATGGAGCGCCCCTCATCTTACCCCCAGCCTCCTCCAATGGACTCTTTTGGAATTGCCCCTCCCAGCCCCTCCTTCTCTCCATCCTTTTCTCTATAAAAGTACATTCCTCGCCCTGACTGGTTTGGCTCAGTGGATAGAGCGTCGGCCTACAGACTGAAAGGTCCCAGGTTCGATTCCGGCCAAGGGCATGTACCTTGGTTGCAGGCACATCCCCAGTAGGAGGTGTGCAAGAGGCAGCTGATCGATGTTTCTCTCTCATCGATGTGTCTAACTCTCTATCCCTCTCCCTTCCTCTCTGTGAAAAATCAATAAAATATATTTTAAAAGAAAGTACATTCCTCTCCTTTGTTCTCTAGACTTGCCTATGGATTTTGGCTATACCGCGCATGTCCTGAATGGCAATTCTTTGCTGTTCCCAAATAAACGCATGTTTTGCTGGAAAAGTAACTGGTTTTTTTGTTTTGTTTTGTTTTTAGATTGACAATGGTAGGGGCGCCATGTTTTCTTCCTAAAATGAAGCAAGTCCTGAATTCTGGCGTCATTGATCCCAGGGTGGGCTGTTACACTCGCACTTCTGACACCAAATGCGTGGGGCCTTCTGCCTCCGGCTGTTGCCACTGTCACTAGCCAGTTGTTAATGCTCATTGGAGAGGAGCAAAGGGAGGCCAGACATTCTAAGCTTTGGTCGTCGGAGCAGCTTCACCAGGAAGCTGCAACTTCAACCTCCACAGGGAAGCACCGCCCTTTCCCTGCAGATCACTGGGGGCAGGAATCAGACAAAGGGAGGTGGACGCATGCGCAGTAAAGTCAGGGTGACGTGGGGAAGGTGCCTGTCAGTCTGACCTGAGGAAGAGATCATTGGCTGGAGCGGGAGGAGCCACAGCGAGCGCCTGCCATCCTGAAGAATTCACTGGATCAGCTCCTACTTAAAATCTCCAGAACAAGAACAAAAAATTCTCTCTCTCTCTCTCTCTCTCTCTCTCCTTCTCTCTCTTGTTTCTCTTGCTTTGCTCCTGCTTCCTTGCTCTGGCCCCTGCTCCCATGGCCAGGCGGACCCCACACACATGCCTGCAGCTGGAACACAGGCTCACCTAACCAGATGCCTGACTGGGCCGTGCAAATATGTGCTAAGAAAAAAATTGTAGCTATGGGTGGTGATGGATGTTAACTGGACTCACTGTACTGAACGTTTCGCAATATATACTTATACCGAATCATTATATTGTACACCTCAAACTAATATAATGTTACATGTAAATTATATCTCAAGTTTGAAAAAAATAATGAAGTACTGACACATGTTACAACTTGGGTGAACCTTCAAAACATCGTGCTAGGTGAAAGAAGTCAGAATATTGTATGAGTCCGTTTATACAAAACTAGAGGCCTGGCGCATGACATTCATGCACTGGGGTGGGGGGGTCCCTCAGCCCGGCCTGAGCCCTTTAGCAGTCCAGGAGCCCTCAGGGGATGTCCAGCTGACAGCATCAGCCCAGCTCGTGGCTCCTGCGCTGAGCATCTGCCCCCTGGTGGTCGGTGCACATCATAGTGACCAGTCGTTTTGCCATTCGGTCAATTCGCATATTACCCTTTTATTATATAGGATGTCCAGTCCTGGCCAGCATGGCTCAGTGGTTGAGCGTCGACCTATGAACCAGGAGGTCACAATTCGATTCCCAGTCAAGGCACATGCCCAGGTTGTGGGCTCGATCCCAGTGTAGGGGTGCAGGAGGCAGCCGATCAATGATTCTCTCTCATCATTGATGTTTCTCTCTCATCATTAATGTTTCTCTTGCTCTCTCTCTCCCTGTCAGGGGTTGGGGGGACACGGAGAGAGGAATGGGGGCTAACTGCTTAACAGGTGCAGGGTGTTCTTTGGGGTGATGAACAGATTTGGGGACTTAGGTAGTACATTCACGTAGACCATGTAAATGTACTCCGTGCCACTGAATTGTATGCTTTAAAATGGCTAATGGATGTGAATACGGATTTCACCTTAATTTAAAGAAGAGACGATTCTGGGATCCTTTCAGGACAGACCCAGACCTCGGTGCAACCGGCCCTGGCCCTGCCCCTGCCCCTTCCCATCTGACTAATGGGCTTGGAGGCCACAGCCCTAGACAGAACGCCTCCCCCTGAATGACCAAGGCCAGGCCCACTTGTCACTCTGCCCGCTCCCTTCCCAGTCCCATCCCAGGATACCGCGTCCTTTCTAGAAAACGCCCTTCCCTCCGTGAGCGGAGGAGCCGCTTCCCCAGCTCCTATTTTGGGCGCCAGCGCGGAGCAAACAGGCACCATATAGGGAGACGTTCTCTGCGAAGATGAAGACGCGGGGCTCCCTGGGGGGGAGGTGGCCGGGCCCGGGCTGGGCTCTGAGGAAGCAGCTCTTCAGAGGTTGCCGGGGCTGCCGCCAGGCTTCCTGTGGCCTCTGACGGGGCACTGGCCTCTGTGTCCCTGGCTTTGTCTCGCCGACAGCTGAGTGTGTGGGGTGAGCCACATCCTGGCGCGGCGTCCAAAGGAGGGAACCCTCCTTCGGCCGATTCTCCCGTTTTCCTGGAGAGCCCTGGGGAAGGGGCTACTTTCCCTCCCTCTTTGGAATTCAGAGGCTGGTGGGGTGGCTGGGTGGTGGGATGGCTGTGTGGCTGTGTGGTAGGGTGGCTGGGTGGCTGTGTGGTAGGGTGGTAGGATGGCTGGGTGGCTGTGTGGTAGGGTGGCTGTGTGGTAGGGTGGCTGGGTGGCTGTGTGGCAGGGTGGCTGGGTGGTTGGGTGGTTGGGTGGTAGGATGGCTAGGTGGCTGTGTGGTAGGGTGGCTGGGTGGTGGGATGGCTGGATGGCTGGGTGGTAGGGTGGTTGGGTGGCGGGGTGGCGAGGTGGCGGGGTGGCTGTGTGGTAGGGTGGTTGGGTGGTGGGATGGCTGGGTGGCTGTGTGGTAGGGTGGCTGGGTGGTGGGGTGGCTGGGTGGCGGGGTGGCAGGGTGGCTGGGTGGTTGGGTGGTTGGGTGGTGGGATGGCTGGGTGGCTGTGTGGTAGGGTGGCTGGGTGGTGGGATGGCTGGATGGCTGGGTGGTAGGGTGGTTGGGTGGCGGGGTGGCGAGGTGGCGGGGTGGCTGTGTGGTAGGGTGGTTGGGTGGTGGGATGGCTGGTGGCTGTGTGGTAGGGTGGCTGGTGGTGGGGTGGCTGGGTGGCGGGTGGCAGGGTGGCGGGGTGGCTGGGGGTGGGGAGTGTGTGGAGGTGTGGGTGGAGCTGGCATTGGGTTGCTGACTTACTGGGCGACCTCGAGTAAGACCTTCACATTATTTATTTTATTTTTTAAAAATGTTTCTCCTTTTCTTTATGCAGATGACATGATGTTGTACATAGATAACCCCAAAAACTGCACCAGAAAACTTATGAAAGTAGAAAGTAAGCTCAGGAACGACATAAGATACAAAGTCTACACACAGATGGCTGGTGCTCCTGCACATTCTCATCAAAGCGTCTCCGTGACTCTAGGAAATAGGCGGGCTGTTTCAGAGGGAAGTGAGGAAAGAACACTTGAACCGGCTGCACAAGGAGATGACAACCTAAGGAAACAAGAGCCCTGGACGTGTGTGTGCTCGGTCTTGGTTCGGCCCCATCATGTACCCAGGTAGGTTCCCCCATGTGGCCCTGGGTCAGGTGCGGGTTCCAGGTGACCCCCATCGTGTGGGGACACGGTGACAGTGGTCCCAAGGGCCACATGCAGACATCAAGTAACAAGATTTTCATCTCCTAAACTTAATTACTCCTAAATTACTATCCACATCTTCCCCTAAACACACCTGGTCATGATGGAGATTATTCTTTATCCCAATGTATGAAACTGGATCTACAACAGAGTCTAGAGAATAAACACCACAAAGGAGGCAGTGCAGCTGCTACACATCCAGCACCAAACTCCTCTGAAGGATTTCAGAGAGGAAGAGAGCGGGACAGAGAGAGAGAAACATCAATGATGAGAGAAAACCATTGGCCGGCTGCCTCCTGCACGCCCCACACTGGGGACTGAGCCCCCCACCCGGACATGTGCCCTTGACCGGAATCGAACCCAGGACCCTTCAGTCCACAGGTTGGTGTTCTATCCACTGGGCCACACCAGCCAGGGCTGAAGATAACATCTTGACTTCAGTTCTGTGTCAGGCCCAGGTCCCCGAAAGCGGACGACTCTCCGGGCGGACCACACCCTCAGGAAACCAGACAGAACAACGGCACAGCCGACACCAGGGCCCGAGGCCACCACCAGCCCCTCCCTGCCCTGCCCCCAACCCGTCAGCAGAGCCCAGGACCCCACCCCTTGATGAGTTCCCCCCAGGTGACCCACCCCCGGGTAGCCGCGGGGAGCCAGGCCTGTGAGCACTAGCGCCCCTTGGCTCCGGGCTTGGCGCCATTTCCCCGCCGAGTAAACCTCTGCTTTCTTGGCTGCAAACCCCTATTTGCACCCGATTGGGCTTTGGGGCGCACAGGTGAAACATCACTTTGTCCTCTCTGCCCCCCTCCCCGCCCCCGAGTCTGACTCCGAGTCCCTGGGCTGCTTCAGGGCTGCCCGGGGTCTGGTTCCAGTTCCCAGGACTTGCTGGTGGACCACCTCAGAGACAGACCCGCCCTCACCGGCTTGGCTCAGTGGATAGAGCGTCGGCCTGTGGACTGAAAGGTCCCAGGTTTGATTCCGGTCAAGGGCATGTACCTGGGTTGCAGGCACATTCCCAGTAGAGGGTGTGCAGGAGGCAGCTGATCGATGTTTCTCTCTCATCGATGTTTCTAACTCTCTATCCCTCTCCCTTCCTCTCTGTAAAAAATCAATAAAATATATTAAAAAGAAAAAAAAAAGAGAGACAGACCCGCTCGGACGTGCGTGTCTTGTGGGTGCCACGTGCTCTGCCCGCGAGAGTCCCGGCTGGCCGCCCTGGGTCGCATTCCTGAATGTCTCAGGGGCACAGAGGCCTGGGGAGACCCGGCTGGCACACGCCACGCTGCTCACGGGGCACAGCTCCTGCCGCCTCCCCGAGCTCGGGCACGTCGTCTCCTGAGACTCAAAGGGTGTACGAAGCTCCGCTGGGGACACACTCCAGTTTTCTTGTCGAGGGAAGATCCCGAATCCCCCGGCATCTCGAGTCCCCATTCTCCCGGCCGCCTTCCCCTCTGGGCTCCCCACGGAGGCTGTCAGAGCCGATGCCTCAGGACCAGCTCCACGGAGCCCTTTGACATGTGGGCACCGGAGGCCTGCGCCCTCGGCCTCGCTGTGAGGAGCGGCTGTGGCACCTCGGGGCCATCAGCTTCTGAGATGCAGCTGCAGTCAGCCTGTCTGCCCATCCGACAGGCAGCCCCCCTCTCCGACAGGCAGCCCCCCGCCCCGTCTGACAAGCAGCCCCCCGCCCCCTCTGACAGGCAGCCCCCCTCTGACAGGCAGCCCCCCCTCCGACAGGCAGCCCCCCCCTCCGACAGGCAGCCCCCCTGCCCCCTCTGACAAGCAGCCCCCCTCCCCCTCTGGACAGGGAACCTCCTCCGGCCCCCCCCCAACAGGACACTCCCCCTGCCCCCTCCCCAACAGGGCACCCACCCCTGCCCCATGTGGCCTTGGAGACTGTTGCAATTGTTCTTCTTATCTGAAGTTTTTGTGTAAAACTCTGCAGGGGGAGTGGGCGTCCAGAAGCAGTGTTTCAGAAACTGAACGAATTTAGCTCAAAGCATCATAGTCTAGACTTGGGCCAACTTGGGGGAGTTCACCGGCCGAATGGAGGAGACTGGACAGCAAGCAGGGCAAGGCGAATGCCAGTGTGGGTGGTGCGGGCGGAGGGGCTGGGAGCTAAAGTGGGCAGTACACACACACACACACACACACACACACACACACACACACACACACACTGGAGCCCAGTTGGCCTCCTCATTGTTTTCAAATGTATCCAGGGTTTTGTTTGGATGGGGCTTGGTAAGAGGACAGACGTGGGGAGGAGAGGGCAGCTGGGAACTGTTACTCACAGTCCTCGGGAGGAAGGCGCTGCGGGGGCCTGGGGGCCACGGGGAGAAGCAGCCGGGGTGGGCGGATGCAGGGGCGGCCACAGTCTCCCGTGGGTAATGTGGGGTGGAATGGGTGAGGCACATGGGTGCATTGAGTGAGTTTAGGACTGAACGGCTTGCACGATTCCAGCAGAGTCTGGACTGTAGGGGCCCCTGGCTGCCCGCTGTCAGGCCCTGGGAGATTTAGGGCCCCGGGGCAAGGATGTCTGGATGTGTGAGAGTTTGATGAAGGAGGCGGGTGGGCGTGTGGGCCCTGGACTGGCGAGCACGTTGTTTGCCGTGTCTGGGAATTAGCTGCAAGGTCCCCAAGGCCTCAAGGTGCCACCGCGTCACAAAATACAGAACAACTGCCCTGGCCGGTGAGGCTCAGTTACAAGAGCGCGGCCCCTACACCGAAAGGGCGCGGTGTCTAGCCAGGGCACGTGCCCAGGTTGCGGGTTCCACCCCCGGCCCCAGTCGGGGTGCCAACAGAGGGACAGTGAGAGTACCCGTGCCTAATTGCCCTGGTTTTAGTTAGATGACTTTAACGATTTGTCAGCTGCGTCCTATACATCTGTTAACGTAAAAAGACATTCAAACCTGAAAGGATTTTTGTGAGGTTATTGGAGCCAAACTGTCCACAGTTGCCGGGAAGCAGGACCTCAACAGGTTGTGATAATGTTCCGGAGAATGGCGGCTTTTCACCGCGTTCTGTACGCGACAATCCGGAGAGGAGACGTAAGTGGGCGACATGAACTCCAATGGTGATGGATTAGGGAGGCGGGAGAAAGCAGAGTGGGGAGACCTCTGGGATTGGATAAAAAATAAAGTTATAGAAATAACGTTATATAAAAAGTAAAGTCAGTGCGTCTGCCCCTCCGACAGGCAGCCCCTTCTTTTACTTAAGTGGGGGCAGGATAGTTAGCAGTCGTCAATTAACTCACTAACAGTGAGGGGATGTGTGGCCTTGCAGAGCGGTGCCTGCGCTTTAACGGGTCTGGAAAAGGGGAAATTACTGTGACATTCCAACGATGTGCCATCATGGATGCAAAAAGACAATAGGCTCAGTTCAGGTAAAGATTGACCTGGTCAGGGAAGATACCGGCCTAGGACATGACTACCCGCCGTAACTGCTTTTAGTTAAGGTTTTCATTCCAGACCGTTGTGGTTACTTTAGGTCTTAGAGCAGTGGTTCTCAACCTTCCTAATGCCATGACCCTTTAATACAGTTCCTCATGTTGTGACCCAACCATAAAATTATTTCCGTTGCTACTTCATAACTGTAATTTTGCTACTGTTTTGAACGTAATGTAAATATCTGATATGCAGGATGTATTTTCATTGTTACAAATTGAACATAATTAAAGCATAGTGATTAATCACAAAAACAATATGTAATTATATATGTGTTTTTCCGATGGTCTTAAGTGACCCCTGTGAAAGGGTTGTTCGACCCCCAAAGGGGTTGCGACCCACAGGTTGAGAACCGCTGTCTTAGAGTTTGCAAGGCCACCACACAGGCCTTCCCTGAGCTGTCTGGGTAGCCTGTGGCCCCTTTTGTCCACACATCCTTTGTACCAGTGAAATTTATAACAAACTTCTGTGCATGTACAATTATGCATATACTAGAGGCCCAGTGCATGAACTTGTGCATGGGTGCGGTGGTGATGGGGGGGGAGGGGCATGATCGGCCCTCTGGGTGGGGGGTGGGATGCCCTTGCCGGCCCAGGATCCGGATCCATCCCACTGACATTCGCCCTGGTTGTCGGGAGCCGCCTGGTGGCCACTTTTATATCCTTTCTTCCTTGGAGCGTCTAGGGAGGAAAAGCACCCATGGTGCCCAAGGCTGTCAGCGCTGTCGGGGATCATGCTGGCAGCTCTGGTCCATTGGTGCCTGGCCCGTTCTCTGGAGATTGGACCTGTAGGATTACTGAGGGAGTGAGTGGCTGCCACCAGGCTGGTGGGCTGCCAGGATGGGTCTGTCAGCTGAGAGGCACTCCCGCTGTGAGAGTGCACTGACCACCAGGGGGCAGCTTCTGTGTTGAGTGTCTGCCCCCTGGTGGTCAGTGCATGTCATAGCGACTGGTTGTTCGGTCGTTTGGTCGTTTGGTCTTAACGGTTGCTTGGGCTTTTATATATATAGATGTTGAGAGCCGATTGCTCCATATTGACCAACAACCACCGCTCAAGCCCCATTCCTGCTTCTTCCTCACCAGCCTGGATGTTGATCTCCTGGAGTCGGCAGCAGAGACTGACCTGTGCAGGACTGGGAATGCCCCCTGGGAGGAGGTGGCAAACAAGAGGAGGATCCTGGCACCCAGCCCGATGGGAGCCTCCCGCTGCCCGCCTCCCACAGGTGCAGGTCAGGGTCCGAGCGCTTTGGGGTGAGGGGACAGCAGGCTTTCGGAGGCGTCCCCGCCCATTGGGGCAGGCTGCCCCATGGCCAGTGCTGTGTCCAAAACGTCTGTGGGTGGAATTCTTGCTCTGGCATGTCAACCACAAGATCTCCCCAGACGCAGAGCTCCGAGGGGGCCGGGAGTGTGCCTTGCCTACCGCAGGAGGCCTGGCCAGCGGCCGATGCCTGCTGAACGCCGGGCAGATACCTGAATGGACTGTATGACCATATAATTATCCCAAACATCCAGCGATGATATTTTGGATAAATAAATTGTGGAACAATCAGTCAGTGAAATACTCTGCACCCACTACCAGTAAAAAGGAGGGTGGAGAAAGCTCTTTAAGGACCCAGGGAAATGCTCGAGACGTATCCCAAGTGCACAGAGAAAGCTGCCAAATAGCAAGCACATTTTCAGCAATTTTGTGTTAGAAAAACTATTCAAAATATATTCCACAGCTAGACAGGGTGGCAACCAGCTCCTGCCCCGTCCATGCGTTTCACAGAAGCCGTGCGTCACGGGCTTTGTCCGGGGTTTTCCTGAAACCTCATCATCATCCAAAGGAAGAATTCCTCGGTTCATAACTGTTTGGGAGCCTGGGGCAGAAACAGGGGCTACTACGCGGGGATTCGGAGCCAAGCTTCGCCGCTGGGGAGTCAGAGTTCTCCCCGAAGATTGGTCCCCGCCCCGTGGTCCATTCGGGGAGGACACCTCGCCAATGTAGACATTTACACACGCCATCCCCGGGGCGGATCAGATCACCAAGAGATAGGATCCGATACGGAACGGTTTGGGACCCATCTGTGATTAATCTCGAACATTTTTCACGCACGGAGTTTGACGTTGTAACGTTGAAAATGCACATAACGCCGGTCGCCCGTGGCTGGAGGGCTGGGAGGCACAGCGCTAACCGCAAGGGCTGGGAAGGTTGCGGGAAAGATAAAACAGCGCCTGGAAAGCCACCGGAACTAATGGAATTCCTCCTGGACGCATCCGGAAACCACCGGCTGCCAGCGAGGAAGGAGGGCAGCCATCCATGGGTTTAGCAACACTTGGGAACTCACACCCACGGCCCTGAATAAATCATTCACCATTGTCCGGCCGCGGCTCCCCTGGGGTGCAGCACAAACACGTCTGTGTCCTGTGCCAAGAAGGGGAAGCCAGGGCCGGACACCGATGGGGGTTGTGCGAGACTGGCCTTGGCCCTCCCTCGGCCCCTTCCCCGGCCAGTCATCCAGAGAGGAGTTTGGGGGGCTGGGGAGGGAGTGTTTAACTAGCAGGGCAAAGCCAGCTTCCGAAGCAGGGCTCAAAACTCCCGGCCGCCCCGCCCTGCATCCTGTAATGAAAAACCACAGGAACAGGGAACTAAGGACAAAGCCTCAGCGAGAACTCAAAGGTGCCAGTCCGCCCATCATTCCGCCACCTCCCTCCCCCCCCCCCCCACGCCTGCGTGCAGCTGGAGGGGAGAGGGGGTGCGAGGACTGGGAGAAGGGCTGGGGGTGTATTCTGGTTCATCTCATTGTTCATTTTAAAAGACATCTGCTATGTGTATACCATGGCCCAGGCGCACAACAGGTGTTTGCGACAGAAATCAGACCCATTTCCTTCTTCTAAGAGGTTCTGGTTAAGAAGGGGAGACAGGGGCCCGGCCGGTGTGGCTCATTGGCTGAGCATCGACCTATGAACCAGGAGGTCATAGTTTGATTCCCGGGTAGGGCACATGCCCAGGTTGCGGGCTCGATCCCCAGTGTGGGGCGTGCAGGAGGCAGCCAATCAATGATTCTCTCTCATCATTGATGTTTCTATCTCTCTCTCCCTCTCTGTTCCTCTCTGAAATCAATACAAATATTTTTAAAAAAAAAAAAGAAAGAAGGGGAGACAGGTAAAAAGAATCACTGAAATTCAAGACAATTAACCAAGCAACATGATCATTGTCACCCGTCCGCAGCACAGCCACTAACATCGGCTGAGTGCCTACTATGGGCTGGTCCTGCAGCACTTTGCACGTATCACACATATCACTTCATTTAATTCCCACAACCGTGACGAGGGAGTTCCCATTATTAACCTACCTTAGAGGAGAAAACAGAGGCTTAGAAAGGTTAATTGATTCGCTTACCATCTTCGAGCCAACTTGGCAGACCCAGGATGTAAGCTGGAGCCTGTCTGCAGAGCCTCTATTTATTTCCATCATTTCACAGTAAAGGAGGACATGAGCCAACTCTCCCGCGGCAGCGACGGGCTGGGGACAGCCACTCTGAGAAGGAAACCAAGGAAGGCTCCATGGACGAGGCGGCATGGACCCCTGGCTTGGAATGCTGAGCTCATTTGCAAAAGGGAGATGCCTTCTGCACTGAAGGAGCTGGCTGAGTGAGGGCCGGAGGCTGGGGCCCGGAGACCCTGAAGGAATAACTCCGAGGTCGGGCACTGCCCGTCGAAAGCAGCTTAACTGCATGGCCACTTAATCACTCATCCGCAAGCAGGCTCCCCCTGTATCGACCTGTGAGGTAACTCAGATCACATATCTAATCTCAAATTCCCGCTCAGGAATTGGAGCGTCGCCCGCGGTCCACCTGACGTCCCGGTGTCACATTGCGTCCCTCGCCCTGGCTGTGCGGATTGAGAACCAGCCAGGGGCCGCAGGCTGGCCCGGGAGCGTGCTTCTGCCTGCTGGGGATGTCGGACGACAGGTGATACTTGGAAGTTGCTGTTCCAAACGGGGCCAGTGCTAGGCGCCAACACAAAGGCCTTAGGTGGCTGGGTGGGTGGGGCTTGTGCTGACAGAGTAGTCTGCTCTCCGACATTCCCCATGCCCCCCCAGGAGTTCCTTCCTCGCTGTGACCCCGTGGACACTGTGATCACACTGCGAGGTGAGAGGGAGGCTGGGGTGTGGGTGGGGCTTGACCCGGGAGGGCCTGGGAAGCTGTGCCTCAGAGCTTGGTCTCGGCCTGCATGTGCTGGGCACCCCTCACCAGTCTTTAAAGAAAACGACCAGCCCGGCTGGCATAGCTCAGGGGTTGAACATCGACCTATGAACCAGGAGGTCACGGTTCGATTCCTGGTCAGGGCACATGCCCGGTTACAGGCTTGATCGCCACTGAGGGGTGTGCAGGAGGCAGCCAATCAATGATTCTCTCTCATCATTGATGTTTCTCTCTCTCTCTCCCTCTCCCTCTCTGACATCAATAAAATATATTTTTAAAAAATATATAAATAAAGAAAACAGCCGCATCATGTAAAGCATGCTTCGGGAAGGGAACTCAGGCTGTAATCTAAAGCTGACTCCCCCCCCCACCACCACCACTGATAAAACAAATGAACAAAGTCAGGTAAGAGATAGACACGCTGAACAACGCTGTCAATGACCACGCGTGACCTCGGGACGATTGTGTCACACGCACATTGTATGTTCACAACATGGAGCTGGTTCTGGGTCCTCAACCAAGACTCAATGAACATACGAAGATTCAAATCATGAAGAATGGGAGTAAGTGGAACTAAATGGGAAATCAATGATAACAGTATATCTAGAGAGTCAACACATTTTGGACACTAAACAACAAACTTCTAAATGATCTATGGGTCAAAGGAGAAATCACAGAGGGAATTAGGAAATATTTAAACAAGGAAGAAAATGTGTGCAGTGCAGCTAATGGAGCACTTAGGAGGACGCAGACAGCGTTAGGTGGCTATGTAAGCCAGCAGACGTCTGAAATTAATAGCCTAAGCTTCCTCATCAGGGACGTGCACATTAAAATCACAATGAGATACCACTTCATACCACGGGAAGAACTAAACGTTTTAAAAATCCAATCACCCCCAGTGCCCGTGACTGTGCAGAGCAGCGGGAATGCTCACGTGCTCACCCACTGTGCGCTGGCCCTTTCTACTCACACTGTGAACTATCACCGTGACCACGCAGAGGGTTTCTTGGGAAGGTCAGCATATACTCGCCAGGTGACCAGGAATTCTGCCCCTAGATATTTACCCAAGAAAACAGTGAAAGGATGTGTCCGGAAAGATTCCTGGACGACCACGTTTGCAGTGGGTTTCTTTAAAATACTCCCCGGGCGGAAACAGCCCGCATGTCTAGCCACAGGTGGGTGGCTACGCAGCCCGTGGTCTGTTCCTACAATGCAAAGCTGCTCAGCTGCCGAAAAGCAGACAACAATGCACACGGCGGCGTGTACAACTGAACAAAAGGGCCACACGCAAAAGACCGCATAGGATTCCTCTAAGGGACACGGACGGGCAGGCCAGGCCTTCGAGCGGCCGCCCAGGAGGGGCAGGGGCTGACCGGGGGGGAAGGAGCCGCCTGTGCCTCTGAACGCTGTGTTTCCTGATTGGGAGCTGATTCTGTAGGTAGATATATATATATGATGTACGCACCGACTGGACATGACAGATGTGTGCACTTCACTGCATGTGCATTTTATCTCTATTTAAAAATAATTGCGTACACGGTCTGCCTAAACAACGTAAACATGAAAACAAGATTTGTCTATAGAATAAAATAATTGGATGGTAAAAATGGGCGGGGGGATAAAAGGGACAGAGCTCCCTCCAGGCAGATGGGCCCACCGGAAGGGAACGGAGAGCAGAGTGATTTGCCTTCTCTTGGCCCCAGGGCCTAGGCACCCGGGGGCAGGGCACCAGCTCTGCGATGCTGGGAAGCAGCCATGCCCGGAAGGGGCAGGACAGGGATGCAGAACGGGAGCAT